>NW_020524185.1:0-44752 GCF_003368295.1 Carassius auratus
TGACCGTAGCAAACAAGCAATTGGTCGGATTTTCTCCACAGGGCAGCTCTGTGGACGTATGCGTGCTCGCACTGGACACATACAGTTTAGCTTCTCTTGGTCTGGCTCCCGAAAGGGAGGAGGACAAAAGGCCTGCAGTACGATAGGTTGTGGTGTTACAGAGGGAACCTTTGGAACATAACCCGCTCGAGGGTATAAGAATGCTTTGGCCATACCAGGGGCAAAGTCTAGATAAGTAGGGGCCACCGAGAGGGCCTGGAGATCTCCAACTCTTTTAGTGAGGTGATTGCCAGTAACAGGGCAGTTTTAAGTGTCAGATGTCTATCTGAGATATCTTGTATTGGCTCGAATGGAGCTTTACAGAGAGCCTCTAGAACCACAACCAAATCCCAGGGGGGAACACGGGACCGTACTGGAGGTCTTAGCCTCAGCGCACCGCGGAGGAAACGTGTAACTAGGGGGTGTCTACCCACTGACTGATCATTGAAAGGGACATGGAAAGCAGCTATGGCCGCCACGTACACCTTTAAGGTGGAGTGGGATAACCCCGCAGAGAGCCTAGCTTGTAAAAACTCCAGAACTGTACCAACTGGGCAGTTAACAGGGTCAAGGTGGCGATCTCTGCACCATGAAGTGAAAAGTTTCCACTTCAGGGCGTAACAATTTCTCGTAGAGGGAGCTCTGACTGGAGGAGGGTCTCAACAACCTCGGTGTGAGAGACGCTGCTAACAGTTGTGCCCCCTCAGGGGCCACACCCACAGCTTCAACACCTCCGGGCGAGGGTGAATTATCGTGCCCTGCGCCTGTGAGAGTAGGTCTTTCCTGATCGGTATCTCCCACGGAGAGCCGTCGAGGAGTGAGACTAGATCTGAGAACCATATTCGGCCCGGCCAGAACGGGGCTACTAATAGAAGACGGACCCCGTCCAGGCGTACTCTCGCCAGAAACTCCCGGGAGCAGAGTGATAGGGGGAAATGCGTAACAGACGAAGCCTCGGCCAGGTCTGTACCATAGCGTCCAGTCCCCAGAGGAGCTGGATGAACTAGAGAGAACCAGAGGGGACATTGCGATGTCTCTTGAGTCGCAAAGAGGTCCACCTGAGCTTTGCCAAACACTCTCCATATCTGCTTCACCACCTCGGGGTGAAGCATCCATTCCCCGGGCCTCGGCCACTGCCTCGACAGTATGTCTGCTCCCACATTCAATCTCCCAGGAATATACACTGCTCTGATCGAGAGGAGTTTGCCCTGGGACCAGAGAAGGATCTGTATGCCAGCTTGTACAAGGGGCGTGAGCGCAGACCCCCCTGGTGATTGATATAAGAGACCACTGATGTGTTGTCGGTGCGCACCAACACATGGTGACCTCTCAGGTCTGGGAGGAAATATTTTAATGCTCGATAGACTGCTAACATCTCTAGGCAATTGATGTGCCATGTCAGATGGCGACCACTCCACAGACCCGGCGGGCAGGTGGCCACTCATGACCTCACCCCAACCGGTGAGGGACGTGTCTGTCGCTAGTGTTACACGGCGACGAAGAGATCCCAGCACCGGGCGCTGATTCAAGAACCAAGGTTTCTTCCACATGTCTAAGGCACGAAGGCATCGCCGCGTGACCTTGATAACTCGAAGTGGATTTCCCCTCGGGGAAAAGCCCTTGGACTTGAGCCACCACTGTAGGGGTCTCATGTGCAGCAGGCCAAAAGGTATCACGTTGGACGCAGCTGCCATCAGCCCTAACAATCTCTGGAATTGTTTTGACAGTGAGTGACTGGCCTTCTTTGACTCTCTCGACTGATGTGAGGATCGACTCGATCCGAGCAGGAGACAGACGTGCCTGCATCGTGGTCAAATCCCACACTACGCCTAGATAGGTGGTTCTCTGAACTGGAGAAAGTACACTCTTCTTGGCATTTAGTCTCAAACCCAGCTCCCCCATGTGTGCGAGAACGACATCTCGATGTCGAACCGCCATCTGCTCTGATTGAGCTAGGATCAACCAATCGTCGATATAATTTAGAATGCGGAATGCCCTGCATACGGAGGGATACCAGAGCCGCATCTACACATTTCGTGAACGTGCGGGGTGAGAGTGCAAGGCCGAAGGGAAGTACTCGATATTGATAAGCTTTGCCCCCGAAGCGAACCTCAGAAATTTCCTGTGTTGTGGAAGGATGGATATGTGGAAGTATGCGTCTTTGAGATCTATTGTGACAAACCAGTCCTCGGATCTGATTTGAGCTACAACCTGCTTGACAGTGAGCATTTTGAACTTCAGTGACATAACTGAGCGGTTCAGGTGACGTAAGTCTATGATCGGACGCAACCCCCCATCCTTCTTTGGAATTATGAAATACCGGCTGTAAAATCCGGATTCCCTGTCTAGAGGAGGGACCACCTCGATGGCCTCCTTCCTTAATAGGATATTCACTTCTTGTTCCATAACCAGAGCCTGCCGGGGGCCGACCACAGTCGGTGTAACCCCATTGAACTTCGGTGGTGGATGACCGAAACTGAATGCAATAGCCTTTTTCTATTGTACGCAGGACCCAATGAGATACATTTGGCAGTAGCTTCCACGCTGCTAAATAATCTACTAAGGCAATCAGTCTCTCAAGACTGACCTCTGGTGTAAGAGGCCCCCGAAGGGGCGGCGAGCATCCCAGCTCCGCTGCGCTCACGGGCGGAAATAACTGGGAGTAGTGCTCGCTGGAGGCCGCTGCGCCCTGAAACTCTGGCAGGGTTGGCAGACCGACCTCCTGAGGGCACTGAGGTGGACCGCGCTCTACCCCAGTAGGGGCTACCCTCTGGACCCTGGCGTCAGGATCTTTTCGTCGAGGACTTCCGGGCCTCGATGACTGTTCTTAAATCTGGCCTTTTTACTTTGGAAGTCCCCGACTCAGGGCATCGCTGAGGCCCTCGGTCCCGTCGTGGGGGAACCCGAGCGGCGACACTCTGTTTTTGCGCTTCCCGGTATGAGGAGCTGGTATGTGGCGTGGTGATCTCCCAGATGCACCACGAGAGCGACGAGGGAGGAAATTCTGGAATGCCGCCGCCTGTTTGCGTGCCTCCTGGAACCTGTCGACGACAGTGTTGACTGTGTCGACTGTGTCGCGAAACAGGCCTGAGGCTTGAAGCGGGGCGTCCAGAAGGCAGACCCTGTCTCTTTCTTTTATCTCCGACAGGGTCAGCCACAAATGCCTCTCCGCGGCCACTAAGGCTGCCATAGACCGTCCAATCGTGGCGCGGAGGGAGAGATCAGCGGTCTTTCTGAGTTCTTCAATATCTTCAGACTTAATCCCCTCTCCCTCATCGACATCTCCCAGCAGGTCGGCCTGATAAGCTTGTAGGACTGCCATAGTATGAAGGCAAGCCCCAGCCTGACCTGCTGCCACATAACCCTTGCCCACAAGCGATGATGTAACTCGCAGCGGCTTAGTGGGCAACCCCGGAGCCTTTAGGGACGATGCCGAGCCGGGTGACAGATAGCCTGCGAGCGTCTGTTCGACCCGTGGCATCGTTCTATAACCGTGCTCTCCCAGCCCCATCACGTTGCCATAGTATAGTGAATCGGGGCCAAAGAGGCGGGTAGAATATGGGTGCTTCCACGATCTCGATAACTCATCATGGAGATCGGAAAAAAACGGTAGACTCCGGCGTGGAGGTGGTTGCCTCGGCCGCAGAAAGCGTTCATCTAGCTTGCTTTTCTGCGGCCTCAGTATGTTTTTCTGCAGGCCATTCGATTTTTTATTTATCGCGAGGAACGCTGGTGAAGGCTCCCTCCTCGAAAAGAGCCCTCCGGGATCGAAGCGTCCGCATTGGCAATCGCTCGCAATGCGGACAGTCGGCCCCCTCGAGAGCCGACTCAACATGCTTCGGTCCCAGGCAAGACACGCACAGACTGTGTGTATCCCCGCTCGTAATGTAGCGAGGGCAGGGAGGAACAAACAATCTGTAATGTGGCTTGGAATCGCCCTTTATATGTTTGGTCTTTTGCTTTGCTTTAGGCATATTGAGCTGTTTAGTGATGTTTTAATGGCTAGGGACAGACAACAATAAATAGGACCAACGGGACAGACTTTTGACATGCACACACAGAGCGCTTGCTGAAGCTGAAGCCAGCTGCACGGCACGTGCTTATATAGCTTCCTGGTCGCTACGTCACCCCGCTCCGTGACGCCACGCCCGTCCATTGGACAAGATTGCACACGATATTCAGAGTAGGTCTCGTCAGGGACTTTCCCCAAAGCGCTACGACGCAGCTCGAGTTCCTGAAAAGGAACTGGATAAGTGTTTATGTACTTACTGTAGATGCTTGGGGTGAATTTGGTTTTAGTTTTCTCCAAAACTATACAGTAGAAATATTTGAAACTTCATACAGTAATGGTCAGATTGACTGTAAACAGAAATAAACAGAAAGAACGAGCAAACCTATAAAACAAAGATTTTTATGAGTGCTTGAACATGGGACATGATGTAAAGTGCTTATGCACTTAAATGCTTGGGGTGAATTTGGTTTTAGTTTTCTCCAAAACTATACAGTAGAAATATTTGAAACTTCATACAGTAATGGTCAGATTGACTGTAAACAGAAATAAACTGAAAGAGTGAACAAACCTATAAAACAAAGATTTTTATGAGTGCTTGAAAATGGCACATGATGTAAAGTGCTTATGCACTTCGATGCTTGGGGTTGATTTTGGCTTCAGTTATCTCCAAAACTATACAGTAGAAATATTTGCAACTTGACAGAGTAATGGTCAGATTGACTGTAAACAGAAATAAACTGAAAGAACGAGCAAACCTATAAAACAAAGATTTTTATGAGTGCTTGAAAATGGGACATGATGCAAAGTGCTTATGCACTCAGATGCTTGGGGTTGATTTTGGCTTTAGTTTTCTCCAAAACTATACAGTAGAAATATTTGAAACTTAATACAGTAATGGACAGATTGACTGTAAACAGAAATAAACAGAAAGAATGAGCAAACCTATAAAGCAAAGATTTTTATGAGTGTTTGAAAATAGGAAATTATGTAAAGTGCGTATGCACTTAGATGCTTGAGGTTGATTTTGGCTTTAGTTTTCTCCAAAACTATACAGTAGAAATATTTGAAACTTAATACAGTAATGGACAGATTGACTGTAAACAGAAATAAACTGAAAGAACGAGCAAACCTATAAAGCAAAGATTTTTATGAGTGCTTAAACATGGGACATGATGCAAAGTGCTTATGCACTCAGATGCTTGGGGTTGATTTTGGCTTTAGTTTTCTCCAAAACTATACAGTAGAAATATTTGAAACTTAATACAGTAATGGACAGATTGACTGTAAACAGAAATAAACAGAAAGAATGAGCAAACCTATAAAGCAAAGATTTTTATGAGTGTTTGAAAATAGGAAATTATGTAAAGTGCGTATGCACTTAGATGCTTGAGGTTGATTTTGGCTTTAGTTTTCTCCAAAACTATACAGTAGAAATATTTGAAACTTAATACAGTAATGGACAGATTGACTGTAAACAGAAATAATTTGAAAGAACGAGCAAACCTATAAAACAAAGATTTTTATGAGTGCTTGAAATTGGGACATGATGTTAAGTGCTTATGCATTTAGATGCTTGGGGTTGATTTTGGCTTCAGTTTTCTCCAAAACTATACAGTAGAAATATTTGAAACTTAATACAGTAATGGACAGATTGACTGTAAACAGAAATAAACAGAAAGAATGAGCAAACCTATAAAGCAAAGATTTTTATGAGTGGTTGAATATGGGACATGATGCAAAGTGCGTATGCACTTAGATGCTTGGGGTTGATTTTGGCTTCAGTTTTCTCCAAAACTATACAGTAGAAATATTTGAAACTTAATATAGTAATGGACAGATTGACTGTAAACAGAAATAAACAGAAAGAATGAGCAAACCTATAAAGCAAAGATTTTTATGAGTGCTTAAACATGGGACATGATGCAAAGTGCGTATGCACTTAGATGCTTGGGGTTGATTTTGGCTTCAGTTTTCTCTAAAACTATACAGTAGAAATATTTGAAACTTAATATAGTAATGGTCAGATTGACTGTAAACAGAAATAAACTGAAAGAACGAGCAAACCTATAAAGCAAAGATTTTTATGAGTGCTTAAACATGGGACATGATGCAAAGTGCTTATGCACTTAGATGCTTGGGGTTGATTTTGGCTTCAGTTTTCTCCAAAACTATACAGTAGAAATATTTGAAACTTAATACAGTAATGGACAGATTGACTGTAAATAGAAATAAACTGAAAGAACGAGCAAACCTATAAAGCAAAGATTTTTATGAGTGCTTGAAAATGGCACATGATGCAAAGTGCTTATGCACTTATATGCTTGAGGTTGATTTTGGCTTTAGTTTTCTCCAAAACTATACAGTAGAATTATTTAAAAATGAAAACAGTAATGGTCAGATTGACTGTAAACAGAAATAAACAGAAAGAACGAGCAAACCTATAAAGCAAAGATTTTTATGAGTGGTTGAAAATGGGACATGATGCAAATTGCTTATGCACTTAGATGCTTGGGGTTGATTTTGGCTTTAGTTTTCTCCAAAACCATACAGTAGAAATATTTGAAACCTAATAGAGTAATGGTCAGATTGACTGTTAACAGGAATAAACAGAAAGAACGAGCAAACCTATAAAGCAAAGATTTTTATGAGTGGTTGAAAATGGGACATGATGCAAAGTGCTTATGCACTTAGATGCTTGGGGTTGATTTTGGCTTCAGTTTTCTCCAAAACTATACAGTAGAAATATTTGAAACTTAATACAGTAGTGGTCAGATTGTCTGTAAACAGAAATAAACTGAAAGAACGAGCAAACCTATAAAGCAAAGATATTTATTAGTGCTTGAAAACTGGATAAGTGTTTATGTACTTAGATGCTTGGGGTGAATTTGGTTTTAGTTTTCTCCAAAACTATACAGTAGAAATATTTGAAACTTAATACAGTAATGGACAGATTGACTGTAAACAGAAATAAACAGAAAGAACGAGCAAACCTATAAAGCAAAGATTTTTATGAGTGTTTGAAAAGAGGAAATTATGTAAAGTGCGTATGCACTTAGATGCTTGAGGTTGATTTTGGCTTTAGTTTTCTCCAAAACTATACAGTAGAATTATTTAAAAATGAATACAGTAATGGTCAGATTGACTGTAAACAGACATAAACTGAAAGAACGAGCAAACCTATAAAGCAAAGGTTATTATGAGTTCTTGAAAATGGGACATGATGTAAAGTGCTTATGCACTTCGATGCTTGGGGTTGATTTTGTCTTTAGTTTTCTCCAAAAGTATACAGTAGAATTATTTAAAAATGAATACAGTAATGGTCAGATTGACTGTAAACAGAAATAAACTGATAAAACAAGCAAACCTATAAAGCAAAGATTTTTATGAGTGCTTGAAAATGGGACATGATGTAAAGTGCTTATGCACTTATATGCTTGGAGTTGATTTTGGCTTTAGTTTTCTCCAAAACTATACAGTAGAATTATTTAAAAATGAAAACAGTAATGGTCAGATTGTCTGTAAACAGAAATAAACTGAAAGAACGAGCAAACCTATAAAGCAAAGGTTTTTATGAGTGCTTGAAAATGGCACATGATGTAAAGTGCTTATGCACTTAGATGCTTGGGGTTGATTTTGGCTTTAGTTTTCTCCAAAACTATACAGTAGAAATATTTGAAACTTAATACAGTAATGGACAGATTGACTGTAAACAGAAATAAACAGAAAGAATGAGCAAACCTATAAAGCAAAGATTTTTATGAGTGGTTGAATATGGGACATGATGCAAAGTGCGTATGCACTTAGATGCTTGGGGTTGATTTTGGCTTCAGTTTTCTCCAAAACTATACAGTAGAAATATTTGAAACTTAATACAGTAATGGTCAGATTGACTGTAAACAGAAATAAACTGAAAAAACGAGCAAACCTATAAAGCAAAGATTTTTATGAGTGCTTGAAAATGGGACATGATGTAAAGTGCTTATGCACTTATATGCTTGGAGTTGATTTTGGCTTTAGTTTTCTCCAAAACTATACAGTAGAATTATTTAAAAATGAAAACAGTAATGGTCAGATTGTCTGTAAACAGAAATTAACTGAAAGGACGAGCAAACCTATAAAGCAAAGATTTTTATGAGTGCTTGAAATTGGGACATGATGTTAAGTGCTTATGCACTTCGATGCTTGGGGTTGATTTTGTCTTTAGTTTTCTCCAAAACTATACAGTAGAAATATTTGAAACCTAATACAGTAATGGTCAGATTGACTGTAAACAGAAATAAACTGAAAGAACGAGCAAACCTATAAAGCAAAGGTTTTTATGAGTGCTTGAAAATGGGACATGATGTAAAGTGCTTATGCACTTCGATGCTTGGGGTTGATTTTGTCTTTAGTTTTCTCCAAAACTATACAGTAGAATTATTTAAAAATGAATACAGTAATGGTCAGATTGACTGTAAACAGACATAAACTGAAAGAACGAGCAAACCTATAAAGCAAAGGTTATTATGAGTTCTTGAAAATGGGACATGATGTAAAGTGCTTGTGCACTTCGATGCTTGGGGTTGATTTTGTCTTTAGTTTTCTCCAAAAGTATACAGTAGAATTATTTAAAAATGAAAACAGTAATGGTCAGATTGTCTGTAAACAGAAATAAACTGAAAGAACGAGCAAACCTATAAAGCAAAGGTTATTATGAGTTCTTGAAAATGGGACATGATGTAAAGTGCTTGTGCACTTCGATGCTTGGGGTTGATTTTGTCTTTAGTTTTCTCCAAAACTATACAGTAGAAATATTTGAAACTTAATACAGTAATGATCAGATTGACTGTGAACAGAAATAAACTGAAAGAACGAGCAAACCTATAGAGCAAAGATTTTTTATGAGTGTTTGAAAATGGGTAATGGTGCAACAGATAGAATAAACTTTGATTAGGCATGATTTTGCCAATGATTTTTTCCAAAACTATACAGTAAAAATAATTGAAAATTAACGCAGTAATGGTCAGAGTGACTGTGAATAGGAATCAAGTGAAAGAATGAGCAAACCTATAAAGCAAAGATTTTTGTAAATGTTTGAAAATGGGACATGGTGTTAAAAAGCTTATGTGATTAGATTCTTGGAGTTGAATTTGGCTTTAGTTTTCTCCAAAACTATACAGTAGAAATATTTGAAAATTAATATATCAATGGTAAGAGTGACTGTGAATAGGAATCCACTGAAAGAAAGAGCAAACCCATGAAGCAAAGATTTTTATGACTGTATGAAAATGGGTAACGGTGCAGGTGCTAAAATGCACTTTTCTGGAGTTATTTTGCCATTAATTTTCTCCAACGCTATACAGTAAAATAACTTAAAAAATTAATTCAGTAATATTCTGGGTCACTGTTAAAAGTTATCAATTGGAAAAAGGAGCAAACCTTTTAAGGAAAGCATTTTATGAGTTAGTGCTTTTTATGAGAAAAGAGTGAAAATGCACATTGACTTTTGGAGTGATTTGCCTTTAAATTGTACAAAAATTTTATAATAGTTTTAACTTGAAAAAAAATACAGCAATAGTCAGGATCACTATTAGTTGAAAGGTATACACACACAAACAACACACACATACGCATTACATATTGTATCAATGTTGATATATATATATATATATATAAAATGTATATTTATAAAATGTATATATAACATATATATATAATATATATATATATATATATATATATATATATATATATATAAAATATATATATATATATATATATATATATATATATATATATATATAATATATATATATATAATATATATATATATAATATATATATAAATATATATATATATATAATATATAAATATTATACACACACACACACACACACATATATATATATATATATATATATATATATATATATATTTAAAATATATATTTATAAAATGTATATATACAATATATATAATATATATATATATTATATACACGCACACACACACACACACACACATACATATATATATATATGTGGGCACCCGTGAACTATTGAAAATATCAGAAAAAGTATAAAGGAAACGCCGTTACGACAGCTTCTTTACATCTATTTTGACCGCTCCCTGCACCCGTACCGTCAGTGCACGATTAGACGCACAAACAAAAAAAAAGTGCGGCTGGCTTGACCGTGTACTTTCAAACCGCGGCTGGCTTGACCGCAGTCTCAACTCGCACGTGTCAGTGTTTATGAATAGATTAAATGAAACAGGACAAATTTAATCTTGACAAACTATGTATCATTATAAAGATCTAAGCCTCAAGCATCGACGACAGATCGCTGTTTTCCAATGGAAAGCTTATAAAGACTGTATTTGCTACATTTGTGTAAGCTGTACACATACAAACATGAACATTAGAAACGCTGTACATACCAGATCCGTCGTAATAACTAGTCATAAACACATCCACAGCTGTAAATCCCGGTTTAGTTAGAAAGGTAAGGGTCCACCGAACGACATCTCATGAAGCACGTTTAGTCCAACGAAGCAATAACGTTGTAATATGGATCATAATTCCTTTGTTTACATTTCAGTTCTTCAGCGACAGAATTGTTTGCGTCTGTTATGGAATAACTCGGTCGGAAACTGCTTCTTAGTAGTAAAAAAACAACAACATGGTTTAGCAGCTTACGGTGTCACAAACAGAATTAATAAAAGATAGGCGAAAGATAGTTTATTTGAATTTGGCGCTCCCTGGTGACGCGCTCTGACGCACCTGTCAGCTGATGGAGGCGGAACTTATAGCGATCGCCTTTTTCTTTGTTTGTTTTATTTTTCAACAGTTTTTATATTTGTTAAAGGCTTATTATCATTCCTTGTTGTATTGATGTGTAAATTACAGTTTTAAACTGCAAAACTTACATGGTGTTCTGCAAAAAAAAATATTTTTTGGAGTATTTTAACAGACTGATTGGCAACCAAGGCTGCTGACCTAAACAGTTTTTTTTTTTTTTGAATTTTTCTATAATAAAAAAAAGACATGATGTAAAGTGATACTTTAAAAACGGTACTCTGTTTCACTAATCAAATTTAAAAAGTAAACAATTGTCATTGATCATGTGACTCTTTGTACAAGTTGATTAAAAAAATGCACAAGTGGTTTCAGATTTTTGGATTCCACTGTTCTTTTTCACACTTTCTTATTTTGTGAATGATTGGAAAGTATGTTCTCTTGAGTGTGTAGTAAGAAAGTATGCCAGTTTTGGGAGACTGACACCTTTAACACTGTTGGCATTAATTTGCAACTGTCAGCATGTTGAAATAAAATATGGATTAAATAAAGATTAAAATATGCATTAAAATATGCAGGATATTAAAACATACTGACATTATATTTACAATTTACTCTGCAACAATCTATTTGATTTCACACCCAGCCACTGTTTCCAACACACTATGATTTGTTAAACTAATCCTGATCTTGAATGCTGGAATATATAATACAAACATTATGCACACTGAACGCAGACATAATATGACTTAATATAGCTATGTAATTTATGTCCAAGATGATGCATCTTATTCTTCATAACCTAAAATTACAAAAATGACTGGTAAAATTACAAGATATGATATTTGAAAGTGCTAACATCCTTGCTCTTGTATCTCTGTTTGAGTCTTGTATTTACTGGTATAAATGCACTTTTATAACTGGTTTCTCAAAGGACAAGATGAACCCAGAGAAAGAAAGAGAGTGAAATGCATACACAGCTCTATTTCTAGCACATGCATATGCTTGTATGTGCATTCTATAATAATACATATACACTTTCTGTTTTTTCTCAAACACACCAGTGTTATTCAGGTTAAGTGTCAGGTTTTCCCAAAGGCTGCCTGCAGGGAGCTAAACTGAAGATATGCAATGTCATCACGTTTCTCAAAGTTACTGCGACGCAGGTAAGAACTTCTAATATGACTTTCTTTTGACCACTTTTTCATTAGGGCTTTGATCACGGCTGTGCCATTTGCAGACCTTTATCGTGCCAACAATGGCATCTGTCACAGAGGTCAGAGCTTTGGTAAAACATAAGGCTGATCACAATCGCTGTTTTAATCAGACGGGTCAGAGACTTCTCCACAGTCAGGACCAGTTTGTAATCACACCACACCGCCAGAGATCATTCAGGGCACTATCAGGCAGATTTTCCCAGTGAAACCACTGCTCAACTATTCAAGACATTACACAAACCTTAAATATCATGTACCCTTAATAATAATCCTTGAGGTTTTATTATTTATTAGAATAAAACTGAAAAGTTTTACTTTGCACGGATCCACAAAAGTGAAAAAATTTATTCACAACATTAGTTTTCAGGCTCCCAAAACACTGTTGTCATGTAAATTATCCACCAAAATGCATGAAGACATTTGCAATTTTTAGTTGAAGATGGTGTCATGTAAACACCCCCTTAAACTTCTCTTCACCCCACTTTGCAACCACCAGAACTGTCTAGCATCATGGTGGCAAGTTTTGCATATAATTAACACTCCTCTTATCTGTAATAAATCATAATGGAGTTCAAAATGAAAGCTCATGAGGAGATTATAAATTTAGTGTGTGTCAATCACAATGCAAATGCATACACGCAGCACGTACTACTTACTCCTGTGACAATTCTTTTAGCATTCCGACAAACTGCCTTCATTTTTAATCTTTATTTTTAAATACATAATCTGGAGGGAAGCTTGGGTTGAATCTCATGTTCGAGATCCTCCTTTATGGACAACGAGGAACATTTGTTCACACTTTCTAATCTGTTTGTCTTTGCTACTTTCAAGCACTAGATTAGGACATTTAAGCTAATGGAACAGAACTGAGCCCAAGTTGAGTTCTTAAACATTTGTTGATAGTTACTATTTCATAGGGACTCTACTGGAAAAAAAAACTAGCAGAAACAACACAAAGTTGCTCATGCATGTGTGTGCATGAGAATGTGATTGTTTTGTCATTGATTATTGAGCGTTAGTTTACCAGGAAGGTAAATTCCAAGCTCTTAAGTCAAAAGTCAATCAGAGGATAAAATCCCAGCAGCCCTGTTGTAGGGACCTTGGCAGTGAATTGAGTAGAGCACATCGAGCCCTTTGAAAGCCCAGCCATTGTGTGTTCAGCTAATCACTTCACCTGAGCTTCTATTCAAACCTTCAAAGCTTTGAAGAGCAACAACAGAAGAACTGATGTTTTATGCATTTTTCTACTTGAAGGCAATATTCACCTTCTTTCCCGAGGTGTTTTGTTGATAAAGCACATGTTCAACAATTTCTCAGAATTTTGTTACCTTGAGAAAACTCATTAGAGAATGGGTGGGGCATTTTCAAAGATGCACAGTTGGAAGTTCTGGAAAATCGTAAAACGTTATTTAGGTTTCTGATATGCAATCCATACATATATATATAGATTCAATAATTAAATAATTTAAATTACACTTAGGTTTACTCACCAAAGAACCGCTGGAACCAAATACCATTGAGTTAAACTGGATCAGTAAGACTTCAGATGATGTTTGAAATATAGTTATGTGGAACATTATTGTAGACCAATGAGATTTAGAGATAAAACAGATGTAAACCAAGCAACAAAATTAAATTTGTTGCGGCTGTTTAGGACAAAAGCATATTTACATGAAAGAGAGTGTGTTATCGCTCTATCACATCTGGTTAGGATGCGGCGCTAGAGCCAGAAATAAAATAGGCCACTTGCAAACATTGGCAAATTGTTAGATGAGGCCGAGCACGACCCTGCTGAAACGTTCCATCAGAATATATGACCGGATGAGACATTTTTGCTTTCGCAGCAAAGGCGTCATCATTCACAGCACACATGGCAGACAGCCCATAATAACCGCGTCACTACTGATGATGATACAGAGGTCACCGTGGATTGGTCCTTTAAGCACACACACACACACACACACACACGCAAGAAGTCTGAAACGAGACCTGGGGCAGGTTCAGCAGATAGAAGTCTGGAAGACTGTCATTTTTCACCCTCGTAATGATCTGGAGTAAGTGCTGAAGTTCAGTGTGGCACAGAGACAGAGACAAACGCTCATAACTCATTCGCCTGACATACAACAAATGGTCACATGTGAAGAGATGGAGCTTAAATTATGATTTCGGAAGATGACACGCCTCAATATTCTACAGGTGGGAAAATTCAACTGGAATGTTTAACAGTTAAACACTGCAGATAAAAAGAATGTTTTAATGCGAGTAAAATCGCATTAATATAAAACACATAATATGTTTTTAAAGTGTAACTACTTTTACTCTTATTATATAGAATTTTAATTTCCATGTTTTAGAGTTACAGGTAATTGCATTAAGTTTAGTGCATTTTAAGGTAAGTAAAAAATATCGGACTAGCATGTAACGTCTAGTTCACCTGGACATATTTTTTACTGTCTGAGCAAATGTAAGTTCATTACTGTAAATTATGTTGTGGATGATTAATCACATATAACAGTTCTGTTAATCAGCTCTCATACATGCATACACGTGTGTGTGTGTGTGTGTGTGTGTGTGTGTGTGTGTGTGTGTGTTTATATATATATATATATATATATATATATATATATATATATTTATAATAAATAAATAATTAAAACCACAATTTTTTTTGTGTGTGTTAAATGTAATTTGTGAGTCATTTCTAAGGCATTGCTCAAGTAAGTGTTTGGAGTATTTTCCCAGCTAACAAAAATATGTTTTAAGAACTTCCGTTCCTTTTTTTTTCATCGCTTCTTCATAATAAGGAACCATTTTATCATTTTACAGACATAATAGGAGTGTTTTTTCTTGGTTAAAAAGGTTCCATGAACTAAGCATAAATAATGTTTTTGTGCTAAAGTTTTGAAAACAGTAATAAATACCAAATAGCTTTGAATAGCCATTCTATTAATGTTACTTGAAGAATGTTTGTTAATACCTTTGAGACAACCTTTACCATATCGGTAGCCAAAGTTCTGAGAATGTTCCCTGTTAACTGGGTTAGAATGTCGTTGCTTATTTGGACAAAGTGAGCTTTTTTTCACTTATTTTACATACAAAAATTGTACGTCTGATCACACAGAGACCTCTCCATTACAAAAGTAGAATATCATTCATATCTGTAGCATAAAATACTGGGAAATGAGTTACACACCTAAGTTTAATATTTAGGATTAAGGGGTTTGTGTAAATCCCTAACCTTAAGTATGAGCTATAATTTAAAAGTAATCATTTGAGCTTAACAGAATCAGTTCCTGTCAGTGCCTGCTTTCAGAAAGTCAGCCTGACTCAGGAAGTTTGTGCAGCTTCTAAAACTTTTGAAGGTGTCCTACAGGAATGCCCTCGGGGAAATAAAGAGCTTTATCCTTTCATTAACAGATCTGAGATTCATTTTCATATAATTGTGGCGAGTCCCTCTCAGTCACGTTCACTCTTTCATGCATAATCACACAAACATCCACGGTTCTCAATTGGAAGATATCAACTGTTGACAGATTTCATTTGCATATAAATCAGAGCGAGGAAAATCAAGAGCTTTATTTTTTATGTCTGTCTGACTGTCAGTACACCTCGGTTATCACATGCCGCCTCTTTTTCTCCCACTGCCTCGATATGATTGAATGTGGCTTTCTCTCCCACATAGAAAATGGATTGAATTCGGAAGAAACTTTGGATAGTTATTATGCAGGCAGGATGCCAAACATTAGCTGCTCACATACGACAGACTCACATTTATACAAGCATAATGAGAATAAAAGAATAACAAGAAAAAGAAAGCTTAATTTTTACATTTTCTTAAGAAAAACATTGGCATTCTCGCATTGTGATGTGAATGCCAGGGTTTTGCTAAGTGTTTACTAAGGTGAGTTGCTATGCTTTTTTTTTTTTCTTTAAGCTTATACCCACAACTATAAACTACATACAATACTAGCTTAACAGCAATTAATTCCTCCAGCGTAACCAGCTCTGAATCACATGTGTAATCCGTCGAATGGATGGGCGAGACGTCATAGGAGGATGACGTCAGAGATCAGGAAGCTTAACCACATGTGCTTTTAAGCTTCCTGGTCTCTGACATCACCCGCATGACATCTCGCCCATCCATTCGACAGATTACACACGAGATTCAGAGCTTGTCACGCTGGAGGCATTCCCAAAGCATCTCTGAAGCAGCTCAAGTTCCTAAAGAGGAACTCAATTCATCGTAGAGATTTGATTCGTTTTAATTGGATCCTCGGTTTCAAATGTAACATTGAAACAATTGAATCATTCTAATGAATCAGTTCGTTCGAACTGCTCGCTGCTTATTGTGTTGGGAAATCTGATTCATTCTAGTGAATTGGCTCGCTCAGACAGTTCATATAAATTAAAAGATTCAAACTATGATTCACTGATTCTAGTACCTTCATATCTGAGAAGAGATTTAGCTTTTATCCTTATTTTGCAGAAGAATATTTAAATCCGTCCATCATTTATTATCATCGTTAGACAAATTATGGTGTATCCTAAATGTTTTTATTTTAGTTAGTTTGTTTTAGTTTTTAGATTTTAAGTATAAAATATATTTTATCGGTTTCAATAGTTTTAAAATAGGTTTCCCAAATCTAAAGTTTCTTTGATATTCTAGATCGTCCTTCACCTTGGTGACTTTTTTGGCAGTTTATAATCTACCAAATGAAAATCTGATTACTGTGAAAAGTAATAGCACACCTCTCATCAACAAAACACAATTTTAGGTCTCTGTCTGTAGCACAAATGCCCTGGGACAAGTTACGCTCCACTATTTAATGAAGTTTACAACAAGGATGAAAACTATAATGATAACGATAAAGATATAGCTCTAAATTCCAGTTTTAAAAAGCTTGAACATTTAAAGTGACAAACGAAGTAATTGGAGTGCGTACTTATTATTGTGATGCTGTTGCTGTGTCATTTTCTTTAAAGTTATCGTTCTTGGTGTGCCTTTAGGAGTTTAAATCACTACCCAAGTTATACTGACGTTTGATTTAGCAAGCACTCTTAAATAAGCATAGGATCTGACAAAGAAAGAGAAAAAGGCATGAGGAGACAAAGAAAACAGTGAAATAGAGTGATGTGAGTGATAAGGGGAGGTCATGATTGGGTGACGATGGAAAAAGGCATTTGACAAGAAAAGGACTTTGGAGGGGAAAGGAAAAAGAAAACGTGAAAGCCCTTTATTTAAGAATTCAGGAAAAGTGGACCACTTGAGGATGGATATATAGTGAGAAAGAGGGGGACGAGGTCTCCAGCAGCTTGTTTTCAGTCCACTGGTTGTGATGGTGTTTTCACTCCGTCACTACACGCAAATCCATCAGATGAACAAAGAGTCAAACACAATTGGACACTTCTTAAAAATAAGTTTTATTAACATGTAAAATCTTACACCAGCACTCATCATAGTCTCATTTTAGACCATGTCACATTATTTTTTAAAGCCTCTTGGCTCTTTTTTCCCATCAGTCCGTTTTTTTTTCTTAGCAATTTATCACTCTGTGATTTGTCCAAAAGTAATCACTCGGTACCTTGTTCCTTAAGCGCACAAATTCAAAAACTTCAAATAAAACAGTCAACATTCATGCACATTCATTTTGCGGTATGAAATATCACAAGTGTCTGGAGCTGTAACAGTTTGACCCGATTAATGCTTTGATTTACTAAGTTAAGATTTACAAACGTAGTACATCAGTCCATGTTCACCACTACAGCAGCATTACTAAGATGAGAGAACTTACCCGAGTACTAAGACACACTGAGAAGATGCACCTGTTGGATAAGATTACTTCATTTATTGGCTTCAACTTAATTTGAGGTAACACAATCTGCACAGTGTTTTTTTTTTCTTCTTTCTTTCTGGGTATTCAGATTTAAATAAAATTGGAAATAAATTGGATAATCATTTTACATAAACCATAAGCAAACTCATTTAAGACAGTTCAGTACTTGTAATGGAAACGAAGAGAAGTACTCAGTCTTCATTTCCTAAAAAAAAACAAAAATAGCTAAATACAGTACAATTACAGTGATCAAAATGAATGCTCACAAACTGGGAAATGGCATCAAAGTACAGAAGGTTAGCAATAACAAAGAAAAACTATTTTAAAAATAATTCATATAAATAACAAATACATACAATAATAAATATATTTCTTCGTTCTCAGCAAAGCACATCATAATTATTCCACCAATGCGAATATCACTTTACAGGGTAAAAGCTTTTCTTCGATTTTTAAGTACTCATCAGAAATTTCAAGACAAGAATACTAACTGCAGACACAAAGATGCCAGCACTTATCAGGTTTACCAAGACAAAGAGATTACTAAATGAACATTTGTCGTAAATACAGAGATTATTCATCGTAGTCATCAGAGGTACTAAGAAATGAGCATGAGATCTCGCCACAGTAAGAAGTGTGAGATACTCAATGAAGTTACTAAGATTACTCTACTCCCATCGTAAATACTAATATCAGGTTACCCATGAGACAAACTGATATAAAATACTCAGAATCAAAAGAAGGGATACCCATATAAACAGTACGATATGTGAGTGCTTGGGCGCTCGGTTGGAGTACTAAGATATCGGTGACTGATGGCGTGACATGTTGTAAATGCATAGAGACACATGGAGTCATTCACTGTCCTGCGATAAACTCCATTACTAAGATAATACTGGAACTGTAAACAGAACAAATACGCCACTCTCTTTCTAATAACATCTTCGTTGTGCTTTCGATTCATGGGTGACTGCAGCCTATTGTGTAGTAATACCTCAGGTAAATATGTCGAAGCCCTCGCTTCACATGGTCTGATATGAACCCACAGCTGATCATTTTTTACTAAGAACTTGAAATGCAGTCCGGTAAACTTGAACTCTTTGTAGGAGTATTTTTTTTACCACCCTGAGCACTCTCGGACCATGTGGTGTTTGGGTTTGAGTAACATTTTTCCCAATTTACTAAGACACAAAAATGAAATCTATTTTTAATCATGCAGAATAAAAATGTTACAGACTGCCAAAATGCACCATGGTTCAAAAGATTATAAAATACGATTTTTAAAGATTGCAGTATACTAAAGATTTCAATAAGTGCATTGCTGCCTTTTATAAAGCTTTATTATTACTCACTGGAATCAGAATTGAAGCCCCCTTTGAAAAGGAGCCAAAAGCTCTTCGGAATAAACTGTTAAAACTTTACTGATACTGGTATTCATATTTTGAAGTACTTAAAATTTGAGGCTTAAATCTGACCCTGAACTGGAAGATCCACTGATTAATGTGAGTAAAAGTAACCCATGTCTGTGACTTGTTTATTTGCAAACTGTCTACATTGTTTAAGCACCTGGGACACTAAATGAATTATGCAAAAACAAACACAAAATTAGTGATGAATGGAGTTTTCTCAATGCAATGTCTGGTCATGTCAATTGGTTTTGAGTGCTGAAATACGGGTGCTTGTAGCGAGGGATTTTGCGCTGAATTGTTAAATGTTTTAATGTAAATTAATGTTTTAGTGAATTCACGTCAGTTCGTCTTTTTTGGCAGATTCTAGTTTTTGCATTTTTGAGGCTTAAAGAGTTCACATACACACAAAGAATATACACACACAGTCTGACAATGTAGTGGAATCTTTAAAGACAAAAAAATATTTTAGCAACATCATTTCCAGAATAATGAAAAAAGTGAGCACAAGTTGTGGAAATTAAAGGGGTCATTTGATGCTATTTTTAAAGATCATATTAGCATGCTTTAATGTTCAAAAAACACATTATCTACACATACTGTACATTAACGTGTTGATTTCATCGGCTGTCGATGAACATGTCCAACCAGCGATTTAAAGACTACAGATAATAGCCTAGGTTTATAGGAATCTTTTAGGATTCTCAAAATTTGTCTCAGACGACCAAATCTTGGCCAAAATCGCTAATCGAAAGAAAAAAAAAATCCTTTTGTGGGAGACTTTGAGCTTTGTGACTTTGCAGATATTAGCACACTAAAGAAAAAGAAAAACATGAAAATATATCAAATGACCCCATTAATTATGAAAAATTAATTACACCAGAAGAAAAGGCATTAAAAATCAGTAACTTACAACTTTTCTTTAAACGGATGTCAGGAATAAATGACGACTAATTAGTAAGGTGTTATTAAAACTAATATTAACATTCCATTCTCTAGAAAGCGAAGAAGTTAAAAGTACTCAATTTCGCTGAACAGTTTTATTATTTCCTCATCCAGCTCTTCAGTAAATGATGTTTCTTTAAAACTTACAGCCAAACAGATGGCTATATAAATGTCGGCGGTAGGGATCGCACGGTTCACTGAAAAAAACCAAACAGCTCGGTTCACCACACACGGTTCGGCACGCGCTGGGACCACGGTTCAACTTAAATCTGCTTTTTAAACTTTAATAAAGAACAATCTTTAATTTATACAGTCAAATATGTGATGCTGTTTTACATTTGATTAGTTTATTCAATTTCTGTACGTAAAAAAATAATGCTAGACCTCCCTAAAAAAAAAAACTGAAAATCACTGTTTGTTTTATTTGTATCTTTACTCTATTGTATTTATTTGTGCTGTTGGTCGTAGTTGGATAGATTTTCTTTTAAAGTATAGTTTCTCCATAAAACATAGCACATACTGAACCATACCGAAACCGTGACTCTAAAACTGTGAAACACACCGAACCATGAAAAATTTGAACCGTTCCACCCCTAGTCGGCGGGCTCTAAAACTGCGGAGAGCTGACATAATACAAGAGGCCATTAACACAGAACGCTTTTTTGCTTTTAACTGCGCAAAACAAAGCTCAGTGACATGGAAAATATTGCAGGATCTCGACTTGTGCTTTAAAAGTTAATCATACACACCAATTTAAAAAGGAATGTGCAAGACACTGAGAAGGTAGAATCAAAGATTTCGGTTTTCAAAAATTATTCAAAAGCGGCGCAGTGGAACACAAAGTGCATTCTTTGTGAAATGGTAACATCCAGAGCCCATTGCTTATCATCACAGACAGACAACTAGTACTGGGTAAGCAAAGTAAAACTTACATTATTTGTTAAGTGAAACTACTAAATACTAAAATCTAATTTGATATGACTGAGTTTTAACTTTCTAACTATCTATAAATGATTGTATCTGTATGAATTGATCACACAGTATATCAAAGCTATCAAATGTATTTCATGAAGAATTGGTCCTTCTTTAATTTTGTGGTTTGATTGACTGGCATCTTGAAGTGTGTATGTATAAAATATCAATTGACACAGAGTGACATGCTGGTATATTAAAGCAGGTATATTAATAAAGATTATTTCAACTTTTGTCTTATTAATATTTTTATAAATCAGACTGTTAAGAAATTAAAGATGCTGACAAATAGTCTATTCATGGTGTTAAATAAATATGAAGCCCTATGCTCATTATTTTTAATATTTTTAGATTGTGTTTTTGAACCCATTTGAACCCTGTTAATGGATTCGATGTAAGTGTGGCATAACGTGCAGAATGTGCAGATGTGTTCTGGTGCACATGAAGACATAGGGAGCGTATCATGTTTTTAAACCTATAGAGAATATAAAAACATGTTCATGCAGCAGTTTGGCATATTCCCATAGGACTGCATCCACAGACCTAGTAGAGGAATTTTGTGGGAAGATTATAGGGAGAGTTCAACAGTGTTCGTATGAATGCAGCGGTGGGAGTAACTCAAGTTGAGTTTGCATAGCAATAGGGGAGTTTTACAAGAATGATGCTGCAGTGTTTTGGGGAACGTTTGGATAAACTTTACTGCAAAACCTAAGGGAGCCCTAGTTTTACACTTTCTCTGTTGAGTTTAAAATTAATTGGTTGCATAGCACAAGGGGAGGCTCTACAGTGCCAAAAGCGCTAACACTATTGGTGTGCTGGGAAAACGTATGTCAAGGTGCTGAACGGTCACAAATGTGTAAGCATTCAGGGAGCGTTTCTTTAATATTGTTATATCATTAGGGAAGCACTTGTGAAACTGTGAGTCCTCTGGGTGCTGTCTTCTTGTGAGAGATCTGTTAGGTGAGAATTTATGGATGGATGGAAAAAACAGCCTCCAACTAATAGTGAGAAATAAGTTATTTTCTAGGGGCGCTTGTTTGGAGAAGATGAACATGTTCTGCGGTCTTTGTCTTTCTCAAGCTCGCACCTTTTGTGTGGTAATGATTTATTGCACTGTTCTCAATCATTAGCATGCATTAATTGAATGTGATTGTAATACTTGTGCGATGTAATTAACTTTTCTAATACTGAGGATTATTATAATTGTATGGTTTCTAACAAATGAGGTATTGGGGTGGTATCTAAAGTGAGACATAAAAACGACATTTTCGAGGACACAATTTATAACATTTTTGCAGCATTCTTTCTTTGATATCTTTGAACAATTAAATGTGTTGTTGGTAAGTTATATTGTGTTCGCTTTGGGCTGATCATCGTTATTGTTGTTGCCAGGTGAATGTTTGTTGCTGCGCTCAGTCCCGCCCCTTGATGTCTCCTGCAGGAAGAGGCGTGGCTTACAAAGTGACAGAAGTATTCTTCGATATTCTCTGCGGAAGTTCTGATTGAGCAGTCCGTACACTACGGCGTTCAGGCAGGAGTTAAAGTATGCCATGAAATAACTCACCACAAACAGCCAATCGGGGACCAAGGGTGCTACACGGGGCGGGTCCACCGCTACAGCCAGGCCGATCAAATTTAGCGGCGCCCAGCAGACGGCAAACAGCACAAAGACGACAAACATGGTCAAGAAGTGGCGCAAATCACCCGGACGGGGGCGTGGCCTGACGTCGGTTGTGACCCGCCTCCTCACACGGAGCACCAGCACCCAAATCCTCAGATAGCAGAACGTTACTACCGCGATAGGAAGCAGGAAGTGCACGGTCACTACAGCAATGGTGTATCCTGCACTTGTTGTCTGGCTAAAGGTGCATGAATAAACGCGAGGGTCGTACGTCAATGACCCCAGTGCCAGGTTTGGGAGAATGGCAATGGCGGTGAGCACCCAGACTAACATCAGTAGCGCCAGGGTTCCTGCGCGGCCGTAGATTTTCTCGTAGGTGTTGGCCTGGCAGATGAAACAGTAGCGGTTGATGGCGATGGCGGTGATGTTGAAGATGGAGCCGATGACGCTCGCACCCATCAGGAAGCCGCTGACCTTACACTCCAACTCCCCGGGCAACCAGCCCGCGTGCAGCATGCCATGCAAGACCAGAGGGTAGGGATAGCAAACCACCAGGAGATCGGCGAAAGCCAGGCTCACTACAAATGCATTACCTAATACACACACAGAGAAAAAATGTAAACACAAGACCCAAGTTATGGCATTAGAGTAAGGTGAACTGTTTTGTTACATTCAGATCATGAAGAAAAATTACTATAGTTACCAGTAAAAACTCAAAATTACATTAAAACAACTTCACGGACTTGACTATTACATTATATTAGAATAGCAAATTAAAAATGGCAACAACACTAAGACATAGTCAAGTACTGTAACTACATTGCTGATTAAAATAGACATACAAATGTATTCCTATGATGCACAGCTGAATTTTCAGCATCATTACTCCAGTCTTCAGTATCACATGGTCCTTCAGAAATCATTCTGATTTGATGCTCAAGAAACATAAAAGTTTTGATTTATAAAAAATAAAAAACAATTCCTGACATGTAATGGACAGTAGTGTAGCTACTAACATCTAGATTAAAAAATATGTGTTTAATATATAACTGTGTGGAATATGATTTAAACCAATGACAGGGCTTTTCAGTGTCAGAACAGCAATTTCATGTTAAGTACAACTGTTAAAAACTGATTCCAATAAAAGGTTATTCAGATTTAGACATTTGTTTTTTCATGAAATCATGACACTGATGCAGCATTTTTTGCCACTAGAGATAAAATGAATGTATTTTTTATATACATTTTTACAAACGTAGAACACAAAGACACAAGAAGGGTAACTTGATAACAGCACCTGAACTGTTGTTGACATACTGCATGTCTGGGAGTGTGGGAGCATTTGTGTGTGTGTGTGTGTGTGTGTGAGTGAGTGTGTAGGACAGGCTCAGACACTGTAGTATCTTGCCTGTTTGGGTCACACAAAGTTCAGCTCCATTAGATTAAGTGCGGTGTCTGTGACACTGAGTTCTCCTCTACACCCAGTGTCACAGACACCACACGTTTGCTTGGTTTACCAGTTGATGCATGTGTTGTGTACTGGTTTGTTGGGAGTTGAGGTTTTCTCCACAGATCAGGTTTTATAAGCATTTAAAGCAAAGATGGAGTTCATATTGAATCCAACATAGTACTGTACACACTCTCTCTCTCTCTCACACACACACACACACACACACACACACACACACACTTTTATGCCTAAACCAATGCGTTACAGAACTGAAATAGTTTTTGTAATGGATACATGCATTCAGTTAATATCAATTGAATGCATCTGCAAAAGAGAGTTCATATAGAAAGAATTAATAATCTCTTCCTCATGCAAATGACTGATGCTCTGTTCATTCAAACACCCTTACAATGGCACTTTCTGACACTGTTTAAATTCCATTGATGCTCATTTGCATAAATGTAAACCTTTTCAAATTGTTGCATCACAGCACAAGCCCACACTGCATTGCATGGTCTTATGTCGCCAGAAATGGAATGATTTAAGCTCAACACAAATTGCTGTCAACTTTCACAGCCGCCCATTTCCCCTTATCTCTCTCTTCTTTTTAATTTTTTTATCTTTCTCATTTGGATCCATCAGTGTCTGCTATCGTTCTCTCGCTCCGTGTCAATATCTCTCACCATATCTGATTTCTGATCCATCTCTTTTCCTCTCATTTATTACAACTCAATTTGCCTTCCCTCTCGTTCGACCTTTCTCACAAGAAGATTAACAGGCAAGAGGAAAAAAATCAGCTGGACTTTTAAATGTTTTAATTGGAACGTCGAAAGGCTTTCTGAGAGAGAAATTTGGTCTAATCTCTCATTCAGAAACTGGGCCAGAATGTATGCTCTTGAACCTGAAAACAGAGTTTAGCTCGACAGAGATGCCTGAGCAAAGAAACAAATAAAAATCGGCTTTAGTAGAGCACCTCACACACACACACACACTTGCGCTCATTACCTCTGTGATCCTGCTGCATACTGGTGTGAGGAATAAGTGTTCAGGAGATGAATAGTGTGCCAGATACACAGATGCTTCCTGTGGGATTCTGGGCTTTGACATTTGGAAAAACATTAAGTGTGTTTGCTAAACAGATGAATTTTTGAACTGCTGCCTTCACACTCAAACACACATTGGCCCCTGCTTTTAAATGATTGTACCACTTACTTATTACATCGATGTTGTTTACCAAAACCATCATACTCAGTATATTTCAGAATTCAGTTCTCTGTGAACAAATGAACTGTATATCTTCAATGCAAAGTCACTTTGTATAAAAGTGTAAGCCAAATGCATAAATGAAATGTAAAATGCTTGCCATGATTTGAGAGAACATTTCCCTACTTTAGAAACAAGGACACTAATAGGGATTAGAAGTGAAGACAAGGAGAGAATATAAAGTTTTAAAAGCATCCCACAAAACACAGAGAGAGATGCATGTGAATCTGTAAGAGAAATGAGTATGGAAAAAATTCATGGAATTATTATTATTATTTTTTTACTGTGGTCCCAGAATGCAGCTGAAGCTGTTACAGCAGAAGCTCCTATGATATCAATGTCACACATGTGTATATATATATATATTTACATTTTACAATAATCCAACTCTCATTCATACAATTGGACGGGTCCCTTCAAAGTTGGTACTTCAAAACGAATGCAACCATTCATTCGTAATCTAGAAGAAATAGAAGACTAGACTGTCATGTCTCATGTCGATAGTCAACACGTTTACATCACGCATCTTGAAAAATAAATTCAGCTGGTTTATCCAATATTACCTCATTTGAAGATGCTGAATTCAAATAGCATTCAAATTCATATTAAAAATAACAAAAGAAGTTGAATACAGTAACTTACAATTGGCAAAGGATTGGAAAAGGTGGACATGTCTTCTGAATCATTTATACATGAGAAAAAAATAGGCTGAGAATTGAACAAATAATCATGTATTTTCTTGCTGATTAAAGCATAATACAATGGATGGCATGAGTGTAAGTTGTCAAAGAGAGATTTATTATTTTTGGGTGGAGTATCCCTTTAACTATTCAGGTCATTTTACAAAATTTTCATGTAGTGAAATTCTAAATGTCAAACAGTGGAAATGAAAAATGGGCTAATTGGAGTAAGAATATACTGTTTTCAACTGTTTAAATATTACACTTATAGTATATGGTTCAAATGTATGCCTAGGATAAACTGGATTGTACATTCAACTACATATAAGCACAACTGATGTGTAAGAGTAATTCAAGCCTATTATTAAAACAGGTTAATATTAAATCTAGATACTCAGTATCATGGTCTGGGCCACCAATAGCCTAAATGTCAATCCACACCAATGGAACTCATTAATGCTTTCTCCTAGGCACCACTGACATTAAAAAATCACATCTCGTTTCAGAAAAGAGCAATGTCTTGTGGTCAGAAAAAACTGTGGTCAGATATGCTCAAGTAACAGCTAAATTAATTTTGCA
The DNA here is from genome assembly GCF_003368295.1 of Carassius auratus. NCBI lineage: Eukaryota > Metazoa > Chordata > Actinopteri > Cypriniformes > Cyprinidae > Carassius > Carassius auratus. Next base: position 26,795 of record NW_020524185.1, read on the forward strand.
TCATGCAGAAAATTCTAGGAGGAAGGGGATATTGAAATGAGACACACATAAAAACTCCATTAGGTCTTTTTTTTTTGAGCCACATACCTCTGAGCACTAAAAGTTTCCTACGGGTTTCTCTCTTCCACACATAAGCACACACAAAGGCTTTAATTAAAAACAGCATTACAGAGAATGCTCACACACACACACACACACACACACACACACACAACCATTAATGACAGCAACGAAGAGTAGAGCTGCTTAGTCAACATGAATGTTAATTAAATCTCTAATGACCCCAAACTAACGAGGATTCAGTAACTCAATCACTATAGGTAAAAACACACATGAAGGGTTCTACCACAGTACCATATGTCTTTTACCTAACTGGGTGTGTGTGTGTGTGTGTGCATAAGATAAATGAATGCGGGTCTAAAGTGCGTGGCAATGTCCCCGGGGACTTTGTAATCTCATTTGGCACCAATAACCCTGTATCTGAGGAAATTTTAGTGGGTGTGTGTATAATAGAACGGCTTTGTTGGATGATCAAAGTGTTTTGTATAAAATAGCCACACACTCACACACACACACGCATTCATGTAGAAAACGCAACATTTTTCTTTGTCAGCTACGGATCACGTTTCACTGCGCGTCGCTGACGTGGCCGGTCTCCGTTGACACTGATGCTGTTTTTGACTGACCTCTGCAGCCTGTGTTCCATTCCAAACTTTTACACTTCGACCTCTACATTTTCAAACGCACCAATCACTTTTACAGCTCCTAAACTCTGACCGCTTATGCTTCTTTGCAGAAATGACAAAGAGCCTCCTCTCGCTGTGATTTTACAAGATCGCTGGGTTATCTCAAGTGTGCACGGCAAAAAGTTACAAGAGGCCATGACACACCAAGTTGACTGGCAGCTGGCAGCAAACACCAGGCTGTTGTTGAGCATCTGCATCTTTGGCCAATGAGCGTGTTGAATCGGCATCAGACAGTTGGGGAGACAGATTACTCAGATTAGCTGTTCAAGTTGGTGAACCAGTGCATGAGAAGAAAAGTGAAAGTGATGAAAGCATGGAAATTAGAAAGGACACACAAAATTCAGATATTCAAAATGGTAAGGCAGTGCTGCTTTGGTAACGGTTTGTATATCAGCAGTCCTTGGTTTTGGTTTCGCTTTTTGAATGACAAATTTAGACTATTACCACTCAAACATATGTGATAGATGGCTGTTGGCTGTCGTCTTCATGGTGTGTTCAAGTGCAACTTTTTAGCCCAGATGCAACGCACAGGGGTTTTAAGCAACTTTAAGCAACACCTGTGAATGGAATGGCTATGCCTACTGGAAGTAAGTGGTTACACAGCCGAAGCCCAGAACGTAAAAATCATTAAGAAACCCAAGACAGGTTTTTTTTTTTTTAAAGCAAGAGAATTATTAATTTTGCCATTAAATGATAATCTATTGTCAGAAGAAGAGTCATAAACTGAAGCAATTGCACTGTTATATACCATAAAATGTAACATTTACTTAACTAATCTGTCACATTGTAATGACTACGGTAAACCTTCTGTTCTCCTGTAGTAGACGGTTACAGCAGAACTTCAAGAAGTAGTAGCTGAAGCTGCGCATGCGCAATATGACGTCTGAATGCCGTTCCATCAGTGGCAGCTGCTTCAAGTCCCTAATATTTTGGCAGCTGCCAAAGGTTTATTTGATCATTTAATGTGATTACTGGGTGATGTAGATGACTGCTGTGCTTGTGATGGCAGTATGGAGCGCATGTTGATGACTGCAGGAGTGAATGCCTTTGTCTAGTCACGCTGTTTTATTCCCTCATTACTTTGATCAGACTTCTCACTTCACCTTCTTTGCCTCTGTATGAAATGACCTTCTTAAAAAAGAGATATTATGCTGATTTGATTTTCAAATGAATCATAAAATATAAATCACATTCTGGCAACCAGTGAATACGGGCTAGGCTAGCATATTAGCTTAGCATAGCATTAAATCACAACTTGTTTGCTCCAAAATTAAATACTCCATTATTAGAAAATTAGCACTCCATAATGCCCCGTTTTTGGTAAAAATAGAATAAATAATACTCCTCTCTCAAGAAATTTAAAGTAAACACGATAATCCATACATTTTCTTTAACTAAGCACGTTTGGACTATGAGAAATTGTTTAATAAAAAGGACTCTGATGCCCAAGAGTATAGGTTTTTTTTTTCTCAGTAAATGCATAAGAAGCTCATATTTAAATGCATGAACAGAATTTTGGATTTTGCATTCCTCTTGACAAAAATGAAGAAATTACTGTCACTGTAAGACATTTAAAACAAAACTGAGGGTCATATGTGTCCCAATGCATGTTAACAGGATATGACAAACTGTATATTTTGCATTTATTTTGGATTTATTTGGACGCAGTTCACATAGTGGAGTTCTTTATACTGTGTGCATGAATTACTATGTTCATCAGCTACCATCAAAGACCATTTTTACCCTGGAAAAACCCTATTTGTTGTTGATTTGTGTGTCATGGCTTTTAAGCTAACAAAAAAGTCCTTACAATTACTTCAAAAAGAAATGACTTGCCGAATGACTTTTGACAAGTGTTGTACATTCATTGTATCTACAAAAAAAAACACACTTTTTTCCCAAAAGATCCTCTGAAGAAGAAAGTTTTCCATTTAAAACTATCCGATTAATGCTTCACTCCACATAGTTCAATGCTTCGGGAAACATTGTCATCAATCATCTGAAAAGGCCTGTACTGCTCTTCAGGGATATGACCCTCAACTTTACAAGAAAAATGTCTTAAACACATCACTTTCTTTTCCTCTTGCAAGGCCGCCGGGGTGTGATGGAACACAGCTGGACAGAAGTAAGGGGCGTGGTTCTGTCATCTCATTTGCATAAGGTTTACCCAGACCCAACAGGATGCCATTCTGTCCGGAACTGCACAGCAATAGAAACCTTTAGGAAAAACTAAACAGATCTGATGCATTAATCAATACTTCACTTCTCCTGCAGTTCAACTGGACACAGCCCAAAGCTGGCCATGTAAAAGAACAAAAAGGCACTCGTGCCATCATTTGAGAGCTCAGATACAAGTGTTTCCTTAATCATCACAGGTCAAAGTGAAGGATGCAGTCAAGGGCAACATTTATTGCATGCCCTTTGAGTATCTATATAGAGCACCAGCAAGCTCATCAACTCTATGCTAATGAGACACTGAATGTCACCTTGTGGTACACAAATATACTCTAGCAAACACAAGCAGAAGCCCATAACATGAGAGGTCACGGACCAAATCTATGTGTCGGAATAAACACCAGCTCAACACTTACGACTTTAACAGCTGACTGGACTGAAAACATGATAGAGATGAAGAATAAGAGTGAAAGGGAGTGTTCAGAGGGGAATGACTGCAGCATTTCTGTCATTTCGGTCTCTCTCTACATCCTTTTGTACACAAGTTTTATTTGAAAGCTTGAGTGCAGGGTCGTGCTGGTGAACGGGTACATTTGTTAAAACAGTGATCGGATGATACCACCTGCACATTTCAAGATAAGAAAATGTCAAAAATCTCCAAAGACACAATGACATGCATAGAAAAGATGTCTCTTCCCTTGCTGCATGCTCTCACTTTGTCTGTTCTCACTCTCACACTCTCCATATTACAGATGACTATTAAAGAACACAGCCGACATATAAACCCTGACTTAATAACACAGCACTAGTGAATGGTTTGAGACGGACTGCCTGTTTGAAGATACTGCAGTTAAAATCTGTTAACCTATTCTCTCTTTTTCAGTCTTTTTTCTGTTGCCATTGACAGTTTTATTTTTCCTGTGTAATCGAAAATAATGCATTTTAAAACCATACTGACCTTTAAGACATCACAGAGGCAACAAGGCAAGAACTTCAGCATTCTGATGTCAGATCAAGCTAATTATAGACAGAACAAAATAATATTTTAAAACAACCCTGTAATTTCACAATTTTTTTCACTTTTTATTTATTTATTTATTTTTACATTGACCTTTGCTTATGCATTCACTCTCTCACCTCTCAATTTGTGACTTTTTTTTCTAAATACATACTGGATTCTTTCTTTTAGAGAATGAACATGCTTTTTAAAGTTTTGTACACTTCACAATATGAAGAGACCATAGCTATGTGAAGCTTGAGACTGGGAAGCACTGCCAGATAATAATGAAAACAATGCAAATGAAAATCTATCAGTTGAAACCATATGGTACTTCATATTAATGAATGAGGTACTCCAAAAAAATGCTTTTTCTGAGTGAAATTAACTGTAATTGCTTTGCATTTTCTCTCACACTCACTCACACCAACACAGCAAGCACACAAGTGATAAATGCTAGTGGTAAATCTGAGCTATTGCTGTTTCAGACATGCAATTCACACCCCAGCATTCAATCTCAGGAACATGTGTGTGTGTGTGTGTGTGTGTAAATTATTGATGTACACCAAAGGACTGCCTTTTTCTCTCTGAATTTTAAAATTAAATATCCTAACATACATTTGTCATCTTCATAAGCATACCACAACTCTCTTCAGATGTACGTTAAAGTATCAGCCTTGAGTGCACAGTGTTATTCTCTGGCTCTAACCGTCTTCCATATCTGTGTGTTATGTAACATCCCTATAGTGTCCATGAAACATATTGTTCAATGAACACTGAATGAATGAACAAACTAAATAATGAATGGGTTCACGGGCAATGAATGACAGATGTGTCAAAAACAAATAAATGAAATAATTTCCACATTTTCTGATTTAAAGGCAATGAAAGGAATTAAAGGATCAAATACAGAGCCTCAAATGCTGTATGCATGCAGGACGGTTGATGGAAATCACTGGAAATGATTTAAGACCAATTGTCATCTTTTAGTATGAGATTTGTATTGTCATTCATGCTCAGCGCAGAGTGTACACGTGAATGGTTGGTAACAGTGTGAATGAAGCACTAGGTTTATTCTTGAATTTCTCACGGGAACACATGCAAAAAAAAATTAATACTGCCAGCTGATGACAGTATTAATAACCCTCATCTGAACCTGCAAATGAGTCATACGCGTATTATCCTAATAACTTATTGTCATGAGGACATGAGCCAGTGAATGATAGTCTACTTTTAAGGGTCGTTCACCAGGTACGATTTTTAAATCGTTTAGCATTGTAGTTTAACTTTGGAAACGGAGTCTAGGAATGCGTTTCCGTTTCCTTGCGTTCAGCTGTTTTGAATGCAAGAATGGGTCATGTGCGAGCATCCCCTCATGTCTCCGTTAATTAATGTTGGATGAGCGCGCGCACTCACTCACTCACCCGCGTTTCTCAGTTTCCTATTTCTGAGCACCGAGATGATCACCAGCACGTTACCGAGCACATCCACCACGCTCGTGAAGATCAGCACCCCGGCGAGCACCATGACGACCCATGCTGGCCGCGCGCCCGCTCCGCCACCCCAAGCGCGACCCTGCCCGACTTCCGTCCGGTTCCTGATGAGGGAGACATTCTCGGGCATGTCGAATGAACTTCACCCTCTCTCACAAAAACACGCTCGGTATCTTTCTCACGAAGCCTCTGCCATCTTCATCCTCGTCAACAATTAAACATTTCCACATTCTCAGCGAGCCTTGGGGAGCTCGGTGACGCGCTTTGTTTTCTCATTCATGTGCCACATAAAAACATTGTTTTTCCACTTGATTAACAAATATGTTCAACTTCACAGTGCTCGTTCTCCCTCGCCGCGCGCTCTTTAAAAACTCGCTCACGGTGAGAGCGCAGAGACGCACGAGAAGGTCTCCGGTATTCCCATTGATGACTGAAGAATCACGCTGGCGTGAATTCACCCCTCTTCCTCCTCGTCCAATTCTTCATCCTTTTGCCTTACATCGAGGCTTGAGCTAAGAGGCGTCAAAAAGCTGTTAAACGTGTGACGCGTCGGCTCGCCGCTCTGTCCAGTCAGTCAGACTTTATTTATTCATTAATTCACTCGGTGTCGACGGAATCCGATGCGTGAGATCAGATGATGGGCTCCCGTTTCGGTCGAATTCCCGTCTGGGGAGTGTCAAACCATAAAGTGCAATGTGTGACTGGTTTTGGCACAAGTGTGTGTGGTTAAAAAACGCTTTTTTTTTTGTGTACGATGGTCTTCGCGTTTGAGGGGCAAGACTGTCGTTAAATGAAAGAATCCAACTTAGAAAACGAGCATTTCTGAGCAGTAAATACGTGCTTTGCCGCTTCAAAAGCGACGTCCCTCAGCGAGCGGTTTCCGGTCCAGTTCTCGGTTAAGTCCAGCCGGAGAGTCGTCTCCTTCGACCCGCTCCGCACGACCGGTCTCTCGCGCTCTCCTCATTGAGGACCGAAATCCGCGTGCGCGCGCCACCGCTGTTTACAGCTGCTCCGTTCATTCGCTCAGGGAGCCTCCGCGTGCGTCTGAACTTGAACTGAGAGCGCGCAGGTGCACGTGAGGGCGTCCTGCCACAACGGGTTTGAATTAAAAGGCCTTGCAGCGTTTTCTCACTGATTGCTTGCTGATCAGCTTCCACAACCATCACCAAACACCAAGAATTTATCTGAATACATTATATCAGATAAATCTGTAGTAAAATTACCACAGAGCAAATAAAGATGTCTCTTTAACATATCGCCTCTTTTAAATAATTAAAAGCCATTGTAAGGAGCAGTGAACTCAAGCTGTGAAAAAGTCTAAATTAATTTACAAGAACACCATTTATTACCATAATTGGTGGATGATGGGTCTAACTTGCTTAAAATATATAAATACCTGTATGCAATGTAATGAGAAAAAAAAAATACAAAAACATCTAACTAAACTTAGTATTAGCGAATTAAATATAAGAATATGTTGTTCCAATATTCCCAAACAGCAATGCATGCTGGGAGTTAAAGCCCTGCCCCCAGTGCTTTAGACATTTTTGCAGTTTTTCTATCCATAAATCATTCACTTTGACAGGATGAAGAATCTAAGTGACATGCAAAATGATCAGTCACATTTATTTGTGCCATAGGGGTGGGTTTATCTAAAATTAATTCATATGTTAATAATAGACATGTGGGGGAAAATAAATAACCTAGTATAGCAATCTCAGATTGTTAAAAAACACAGGCAGAAAATGTTGAGTGACAGAAAATACAGTAAATTGAGACTATTTTACATTATTCAAAATATTCAGTTCTGCTCAGTTCTCATCTCTTCCTCATATATTGTAAACTTTGTTCCAAGATGGAGTAGAAGTCAGCCAATCAGATTAGAGTTTAGGTCGAGAAAGTGCCATCCAGTTTTCTTTGCAACACACAATACATGGTGTGTGAACGGACTGTAGGTGGTCCGTGGGCATACCGCCTGAAGCATTGTTTAAAACTGAGACTACACATACTTTTAAACAACACTGTATATAATAAATTCATGAAGCAGCCTGGCAACCACCTCACCACTCACTTCTCCAAACAGTCGGCCCATCCTGAGAGTCCCCATGACCTAGCGCTGGAGTCGTGCCTGCTAAAAATGAGCTATGGCTCTTGAAGAGCTCATAAACACTTGCCAGTAAAGGCCGGCTAAAAAATCCAATTTTCAAAACTACAATGTTTACTTATTTCCTATGGTTTAAAATAAGTTTTTAAGAGTAGATGTCCTTGCAAGTGATCAATTGAAACCTATGCCACTGGATTTGATTAACCTGAACTTTTCCTGGCGTCTAGCAGATAAAAGTTTTTTTTTTTTTTTTCATCAAGTCTGTCCTATTTCTATGGTGCAGACGAATAGCAGCTGAAATGAGAGAGGGTGGAGAAGTATGACACAGGGAGCCACTCCAAAGAAAAGTTACCCGCTCTGTCACAATTCATTTAAGGGCACAACCACTGCAGAGAGAGCATGTCTGACAGCAGCGTGACGGGGCGGGGGTCCGTGCCACCCCTGAGGATGCCACCACCTGAGTCAGAGGGAATATTATCCAAGTTTAACACAGCTTCACCTTGTGAATTTCCTTGCAGCATGGGAAAAAAGGGTTCCAGCATATCATTAACTTTGACTCAATTAAACTTAAATTTAAATATGGATAAATCATGGAGACACTGAAATAAATTTAGCCCTGTGAGGTTTGAATAAATCTTTCCACAATGATAGAAATACATCAAAACTTTACGCTCATGATGAAAGAGCGATGTATGGATTGCCATAATTACATATTTGTAATTTGTGCATATGCATGCATGTATTTGTGTATGTTTAAAAGTTAAAGGAGAAATAGGGATAGATTTACATATAGGTACATGTTACACATATTTTGTTTCTGTTTACAAATACAGATATGGCAGAGAAATGTGCCTACTCAAATCAGTCCAGTGCCAGCTGTTTGAATGATTATTTTTTGAACACCCACGACACCACCGCTCTGAATAAAGGGGGTGTTTACCGTTTAGAAACCACTGCTGGCTGACTCTTCAGCTGAGTGTGTGCGTCTGTATCGTTAGGAAAATCAGGTTATGTAAGCGGGTAAGTTTCTCCGGGACAAAGAGAGAGAGAGAGAGAGAGAGAGAGAGATAGAGAAAGAGAGAGAGAGAGGCCTCTCTTTCTTAGATGTGAAACTACAGGAAACCCTCTTGAGTCCAGCAGTGCTTGTCACTTTCAATGTGTTTTATTTCATTTGTAGGGCATGTGAAAGAATTGACATGCGTGTCTGTGCTAGAGTGGTGTGTGTGGGTGAGTTAAAGGGTTTGTGCAGTTCTGAGAGTGGTTAATGAGTACATTTAAAAAAAAATGTTTTACCCTCTCTACCGTTCCTCACATTGGAAGAACAACGTACAGCCACTTCAAAAGTCACATGAGTGTAAACTGTAGCCTATATCACACAGAATCGCAAAAAAACTGTCTAGTGACATTTGTTATGACATCCACTTTGAATATTACAATGCGCATGATAACTTCTGTAAACACTACAGTTAGTAAATCCACTTCACCAGCTAATTAGCAAATGATGCTAGAGCTACATACACACACACACACACACACAAAAGATGTTCATCTAAAGATGGCTGTGTGCTTGTTTCTCTATTACTATACTATCAGTTCATGTTGTGCTTATTATCAAATAGCCTACCAATGTGGTGCATATTTTGAAGAAAAATATCTAAATTATGATGCAAGTTTTTAAATAACATTATAAGTGGATCTGAGAGAACAGTACAAAATGATAAAAAAAAAGAACAAAAGGGCAAGAACAAGTAGAACTACTTTATATTGTGTCAACATTTTTATATTCAGAAATAAATGATCTGCGAAAGCAGAAACTAGTTGCACTTCCACAGTTATTCTGTATTATAACAGTAAAAGCTTCTCAAAATAAGGAAATATAATTAAGTTTTCAGCTGGCTAAAAACACTTTAGGGGACACACGGCCTTGTGTTGTGTACATACCAAAAGTGAAGCATCACATTATTCACTTTAGATAACTCTTGGGATATTTTTCGTAAATAAAAACGTAATAATGCTATCATCCATTTTCTGATACATTGGGTCGTCTCAAACTGATGTGTCAATAAGCTTTTCCCTGATTGGCTTGTGCAACAACACATCATACAGATTTCCCACTCAACTTGCGCAGAAGACACGACTGAGGTGAATATCACGTGGGAATCGCGTCGCCCAATTCACGTCATTTACATCACCGTGTCAAAATTTGCATCTATTTTACTTTGCATTGACTTTGTATGTTATCTACTTGCCCAAATAATTGAATTTGCTTTTGGTGTGCATAAGTGTTTTATAATTTTATCATCAGCTAGGTGAAGATGAAGATAGTCTCAAATAATTTGTTTAAACTAGCTGATATTGATATTTTGTATTTAACATAACAACAGACATTTGAAGTGTGACTTTATTGTGCAAATGCATTTTGAGGTCACTGGATCTGGAAGCTTCGTCCTGATCATGTCTTCATGCATCATTGGTTCACAACAACATGTCCACTGATCTGTCATCGTTCTGCTTTGCTCCCTGCTGACATGTTGTCTCCATTATCAGGTTTAACTATCTCACATCAATCTTTTATGTTACATCAGTCTCTCTGAGACGCTCCACTGATTTTGATGTTACCATCACACAAGTCAGCACAAGGGTCTAATCTGTATCCCAAGATGAATTCACTAAAGAACGATGGAAGGAAACTTAGGACAGTTACTGTAAGTCTTGTTTAAATGACAAATGCCCTTCTGTCTTTATCCTCATATTATGTAGAGTTTTTACTTCTCTTACACTGATTAAGTTTACCTCTATTAATCTACAGTCAGTTCAAGCATCTGTGTGCTCAATTAAGCTGAGCTGGAGCTGATTTTCCCGTCTATCTGTCTGTCTCTCTGTTAATCAGGGGATGAGATAAAGGCAAGTGAAAGAACAAAAACAAATATTAAAAAGTTGAAAAGCACAGAAAAGAAGGAAAAAGAAAGTGAAAATTGTGGTTTGCGGGGAAGAGAACGAGAAAGGCAAAGTAATGTGCTTTCTACTCGCAATCCTGGAAAACACAACTTTGATCTATTGCTTCATTCATGATTTACAAAGAGCTAGAGAGAGAACATGCACACACAAGACGACATAACCAGGACAGAATATAGCTTTTCTGTACACACACACACACACACACACACACACACACACACACACACACACACACACAGTGAACTAAAGAACATCCGGGTGCCAAATCAGTCTATGAGAAAATGAGTACACAAGCGGCACACAATAACAGTGGTGAAGCACAGACAACAGAGAGAAACAATGCTAATAAACTGTAGCATTTTAAAACATGAAGAAAGACACTTCCTGAATGTTTTGTCAAAGGTCATGCATTCAATCAAACTAACGCTTTCTAAAAGTTCATAACATTTTTTTAATAAAAAAAAAAAATCACATATGAAAACTAAAGTGGAGATAAAACCAACTGTATTATGCCAGCAAAATGTGATAAAATCACTTTTTAGAATATTATTTAAAAATAGAGTAGAATTTAAAATATTTTTTAATGCAATTTCTTGTCAAATTTGCTATTACTTTTCATATTCTTAACATCTTTTTTTTTTTACTGTCAGGTTTATGAACAGGTTCAGTGTGATATATGTGGCAAAAGCATGAAATCAAAATGGACACACACACACACACATATATATATATATACGTACACGCACACACCATGTCCAACATGGTTTACTAAAACCATGAACACATTTCTGCTACTTGAAATAAAATTATGAAACATAAAATAAATAAAAAAGTTTGTAAAAAAGGATGTATTAAGATAACTACAACTGAAATAAATGAAAAACATTTAGATATATTTAAAAAAAATCTAATTACTAAAAATAAAAAAGACAATAAAACTATTAAAACTTAAATAAAAGTAAAAAATAAAAAGTAATTAAAAATGTAAAAAAAAAAATGTATATATGTCTGAACAATACTAAAATAACACCAACATAAAATCTAGGACATGAAGCAAAACCACTTGAGAAGCGTATACAGATATATACTGTACCTGTGCTTTCTCTGACAGAAGGATAAAAAAAGCTGCAAGCGCTACAGTAAAAGCTTGCTCTAGAGACAAAGACAAAGAAACTGAGGAGTGCTACTAAAACTGACCTGTCACCTGCTTGAACAAAAAAGGCCTGGCAGAGGAACAAGGAGCAGAACGCTTTGGGACACCCATCCAGGCATGGAAATGAAGCTATTGAGCTGTTTCAAAGCTCAGGGCTGGATTCATCTGCTTAATAATACAACAGCCCTTCACACGAGGCACCGCTGCTTTGTTCTCCTCCTAAATACCCCTCTCACCTTCCTCTTCAACAGGCTTTTGTTTTGATTTTCCTCTGTTTTTCTGCCAAAAGCCAAAAACATTTGCAGAGAAGCTTAAAGACTCTCTTAAAGAAGATGAGAGAGAGGGAGACAGAATCAAAAACACTCCACACTCACGCTTCTAAAGTAACTTTTAAATCTTAAGAGACACAAACAAACACACAGAAAGTCAAACAGAAGCAGATCTGCTGTGGTTACACACACACTCACACACACACGCACGCACACACACCTGCATCTCTTCTGATCTCATCTCACTTCATCTCCATCATTCTTCCTAATGACAGCACTATATGCGCGTGAGTGTTCGCAAGGTCAAATCAATGTGTGTGATTAATTTCATCAGCTACCTTATGCTCCAAAGGAATTCTGGGACACGGCCGGCAGCTCATCCATACGGCCCCTATCAAATCAAAAACTCACCCTGCTTAAAAAAATTAATTCAGTACATTTCAAGCATGGACATTTATTTAGGTTTATATATTTGTGTTTTTAAAGAAAATATTATAAGGCCACATTGATAAACAACAACAACAACAAAATATATATATATACTGTTCACTGTCGTGTATTATTTTATTGTAAATAATAGACGCCATTACACGATTATGCTTATTTGCTGATCAAGAAACATGTATTATTATCATTTTGAAAGTATATATATATATATATATATATATATATATATATATATATATATATATATATATTATATATATTTTTTTCTTTTTCAGGATTAATAGTCAATATACACCAGCAAAATAAACTTATATAACATTAATGTACCAACTTTTGTGACACATTACCTTATATAAGTTAATTATACATAAAACACACATACACAATATATATATAATATATATATATATATATATATATATTGTTTTACATAATATATGTGTATACTGTGAATATTTATTATATATATTTAAATACACACACATGCATGTATATATTTCAGAAAAATATGTTGTTTATATATTTAATATATTTATATATTATATAAACATAAATATATGCATGTAAATACATATACATATTTTTCAAATATATGTTGTGTGTGTATTTTTCTATACATAATATCAAGTAAACAAAATCTTTTATTTTGGATGACAGCATTGTTTCAAAGCATTAATATATATATATAAATAAATAAACATATATATATATATATATATATATAATATTTTTTTAAATGTTTACATTTTTTAAACTCTTTAAATTTTTCTTTTTAGTTTTAGTTATTAGCGTACATCAGATTAAACACAATTAATTTTATAAATGTTGGTAAGTAAATGGCAGTTTTTTTTTTTATAAAATATTTTTTCATTTTAATTTACTTTTTAATTAATTTTTAATTCAATTAAATGTTTACAATTTTATTTTATTAATTGTTTATTTTACTTAAAAAAAAGTTTCATTTCCTGTTTACTTTCATATACTCGCTTTACAAGTGTTGCTGTTTTACCATATATAATTATATATTAATAATAAAGTATATAATTGAAATGTAAGTGAATATCTGGCAACCACAAGTGCTGGTTTTTAACAGGACTTTCTTACAGCAGTAGTGCAGGACACATCATGAACCAACTCAATCTGATCGAACAGATCCTGGCTGACAAAACCTGAACCCATCAGACCATCAGTCTGCAGCCAGATACAACAAACCCCTTCAGTTAACAAAACCATTAGTGATCATAATGACAACCTTTAAGGATTGTCTTCATTTAATTGTTTGTCACAACTGAGCCTTGCAATTTAAACCCTTCATGAAGCTCAAAATCCCCAGCAACCAAACAGCAGCGAGTTCTTCGACAGCCAGTGACATAAACGACAAAAAACACACACAATTACTGCAGCAAACAGAGGAGATAAAGATAGATCCGATGGAGAAGACCACCTGCAAACTCTGACATGGTGTCACGCCACAACACATCTCCACACATTAGCAAACGTGTCCTCATCTGCCTTGTGTGCTCGATTAGATCCAGCTCATGAATATCTCAGCAGAGGTAATGAATAATACCATCAAGGGCCGAAACTACAACTACGCTTGTTGCATTTTTAAATACATTCGAGTGAGGACAAATGATCTAAATAGACAGCATGGAGAAAATGCAGATGCTACTGTAAAAAACAAAACAGACTGCAGAAGGACAGCGAGGAAGATGCTAGTCAATTTTAAAAAAAAAGCAATTATGCATGCATGTAACAGAACAGTGAACATGTTAGAGAGCGATATTATAATCTCCAGTTGTTCCCCAAGGGCCCTGTACCCATTTCTAGGTGTTTATGATAATTCAATGAAAATATCTTCTCAGGCAAACACAGAAGGGCTGAATCCACACTGAAAGCACTCAGTATATGTTGTATTTATAACTTTTAGCCTGTAAAACTTCATAAAGTTCCTGGTTGGATGTGAGAACTTTACACTGTACGTGAATTGGCTCTTGAGGTGTTTATCTGATTTTTGCATGCAAATATGAAGTACTTTCCAGATGTTGCGTTCTTAACAATAAGTGCTTGCTAGGTGGCAAATTGAAAATGTTAATTCTACAAAAGAAAAAAAAAAGATCATCAGTACTTGAGCTTTCAAGCAGCTTTATGTTAGCAATGTTTTCTAATATAGTATTTATTAAAGAGGTCATATGATGTGATTTCCATTTTTCTTTCTTTGGAGTGTTACAAGCTCTTTGTGCAAAAAATAGATCTGTAAAGTTGCAAAACTAAAGTCTCAAATCCAAATGTTCACACAAAAGAAAGAAGGCATAGTTTCAGTAACACAGTTAGTGTTGAAGCAGTCATGTCAGGAAGATGCTGTGTGTATCCAGTGGTGGACAGTAACGGAGTAGCTTAACTTCGTTACTGTACTTAAGTACATTTTTCAAGTATCTGTACTTTACTGGAGTAGTTTTATTTTGAGTAACTTTTACTTTTACTTCACTACATTCCAAAGCATAAGAACGTACTTTTAACTTCACTACATTTCATAAAACATATTATTACTCCCTATAATATATCACGTGCTCCGACATGCAGAAGCGGTGTGTGATTCATCATGAACGAACTGAGTCTTTTAATCGGATCGCGAATCGCACCAAACGATTCGTTTACGAATAAGAATGATCCGATTGCAGCTGTTCTGGAGTCGACCACTCACTGATTCAAATGAACCGTTTAGTGCGAGTCTCCAGAAGTAAGAACCGACAAATCTTGTGAGCGTGCGTGCGTCTGATGTTGCTAAAAGTAAGTTATTAATGTCGAAATTTAGGATTAATTATTGTAACTGAAAATCATATTTAGGTCAAAATTGTCAGTTGTTTGGGAACTAAATCCGCTGTAAAGAGTGATCTGTTTAAGCCCACTGAAATGCTCCAGTGCAAACGATGCAGACACATCAATCAGTGTCTCTGTGTTTTAGGTTAAAAAAATAAAATAAAATAACCTTAAACTAACACAGATTAAATAAAAATAACTCATGCATGTCCAAATTCCCCGCTACCGTAATATTAACAGTTTTATTAAAATGCTACCATGACGTCTGTTTTTTATATTGTGTATCAAAAGTAACGTTATACATATGTATATTGTTTGGACAGTGGTGGACTAAGTACACAAATCAAGTACTTGAGTAAAAGTACAGATACGTATAATAAAATATTACTCAGTAAAAGTAAAAAGTACTCCTTTTTCAATTTTACTCAAGTGAAAGTACAAAAGTACTCAATTTTTTATGTACTTAAGTAAAAAAGTACTGAAAGATAGATGTTTGCAATTTTATATAGGCTAATTTAATTTTATATTAGCACATTTTTTTAATTTTTATAATCCTATTTCTCAAAATACCTGGGATTTTTTCCAAAATAACCACTATATGGAGTCAAGATATATTTTTGTTGTTGATATGGACTACGCTGACGAGAGTAATGTTCACTGTGAAGCTTACACTGTGATGTACCTGAGAGAAAACAGAGATGACCATCTGATCTTCACCAGTAAGAACAAAGTATTTTAAAGTTTGTTGTTTTACAGAACATCAAAGTTATATATAACATGATAATAAGGCCTGAAGATTTTAAGGAAATATATAATTATATTTTCATAATGATTTTTTCCTTCTCAAACCTTGTCTGGGGTGTAAAAACACCCCTGGCCAAACGGGGTGCATCTCTTCCCGTCTTTGATAATTACTGTAGTAACCATGTTCTGGACATCACATCCTTTCTTTTCTCCCCAGATGTAATATATATCTATCTATCTATCTATATATATATATATCTATATCTATCTATCTATATATATATATATATATATATATATATATATATATATATATATAGGTGGTTGAATAAAAATATTTGGACATTTATTTATAAAAATTACCTCAAGTTAGCACCAGCAAGCTTGTAACGTCCTTAATAACAATGGATGAAAAGTTTAGAGCTCTACTGATGATTAAGTCTAGAGTGTGTCCACCTTTGTGTGTGGGTCCCATGCTGAATCGACAGGTAAAAAAAAAAAAGCCTCAAGTCCAAATATTCATTTATCACCAATGAACTGTTTGACAAACACTTCCCTGCTTCGATGTCCAGATCTGAATTAAAAAAAATCTCAAACATGCTCCGATGTCCCAATCTGAATCAACCGAGTCGCGAACATGCTCCGAAGTGGCGATCTGAATCAACCGAGTCGCGAACATGCTCCGAAGTGGCGATCTGAATCAACCGAGTCGCGAACAGGCTCCGAAGTGCCGATCTGAATCAACCGAGTCGCGAACAGGCTCCGAAGTCCCGATCTGAATCAACCGAGTCGCGAACAGGCTCCGAAGTCCCGATCTGAATCAACCGAGTCGCGAACATGCTCCGAAGTCCCGATCTGAATCAAACCGAGTCGCGAACAGGCTCCGAAGTCCCGATCTGAATCAACCGAGTCGCGAACAGGCTCCGAAGTGCCGATCTGAATCAACCGAGTCGCGAACATGCTCCGAAGTCTCAATCTGAATCAACCGAGTCGCGAACAGGCTCCGAAGTGCCGATCTGAATCAATCGAGTCGCGAACTATGCTCCGAAGTGCCGATCTGAATCAACCGAGTCGCGAACAGGCTCCGAAGTCCTGATCTGAATCAACCGAGTCGGGAACAGGCTCAGAAGTGCCGATCTGAATGAACCGAGTCGCGAACATGCTCCGAAGTGCCGATCTGAATCAACCGAGTCGCGAACAGGCTCCGAAGTGGCCGATCTGAATCAACGGAGTCGCGAGCAGGCTCCGAAGTCCCGATCTGAAGACCAAAGAATGTAAAAAATAACTCAATTTTCTCTAATAACTCTATACTCTACATAACTCTAACAAATCTATTAAAGACTCAGATCACGTATCTAAAAATAAATCGCTATAGTAAAAGAGAAATAATAAGAGGAGTTGAAGTTTCCTACCGTTTCTGCTGTGTTTGGTCCTCACGTGCGTCTGACGCTCTGCGGCGCGTCTCCGCCCCTCACACGCGCGTTTACAGCGCTAAATTAATCATCTTTGCTAATTATTATACATTTACTTCATTGTCAGCTTCAGGTACTTCATTTATTATTGTTCAATGAACTGTTTGAAACAAAAAAAGGTTGTATTTCAGTAATAATTCTAAATTATCAAAATAAAATATATAAAATAATGGTTTCTATTTTAATATCCTTTAAAATATAATCTATTTGCTGTATTTTCAGCATCATTCCTCCAGTCTTCTGTGTCACGTGATCTTTAGAAATCATGAAAATATGATGATTTATTATTATAACTATTAATAGTTGTGCTACTAAATATTATTTTGGAAACTGTGATACTTTTTTCAGGATTCTTTGATGAATAAAAAGTTAAAATTAAATAAATAAACTTGAGTAAAAGTACAGATACGTATAATAAAATATTACTCCAGAAAAGTAAAAGTACTCTTTTCAATTTTACTCAAGTGAAAGTACAAAAGTACTCAATTTGTTATGTACTTAAGTAAAAAAGTACTGAAAGATAGATGTTTGCAATTTTATATAGGCTAATTTAATTTTATATTAGCACTTTTTTTTAATA